>NC_057802.1:171738360-171772172 GCF_018294505.1 Triticum aestivum | reverse complement strand
CCAATCGATCGGCTTCAGTTAGCAGCAGTAGCGAAGGAATCGCTCGATCAGGTTCAGTTAATAGCCATCGATTGATCGCTCAGGTTCAGTAACGCGTAGCCTGCAGTGCAATCGCTCGGGTTTAGTTAGAGCCCAACGCCTCGCTCGGGTTCAGTTAGAGCCAACGCCTCGCACACATGCGCGTACGTGTACGAGAGAAACGCGCATCGCTCGGCCCCCGACCTCCCACCGTAACCGGGAACTCCCCGAAATTTTCCTCCCCCTCGCTTCTACCACGGTTCTTCCGTCATGGACGGCCCAAAGAATGTCATGCAGCTGCGTCTCCGGCCCGCCCAGGACGAAAAGCCCATTTTCTGTCATGATTTTTTGTCATAGAAGTAGGAGCCCACCACATCTATGATGATACCGGGTTTTGTCACAATTATCGTCATAGAAGTGTCATATGTATGACAGAAAGAAAAATTCGTTCGGCCCAAAATGTCACGGATGTGTCTTTTTTTTGTAGTGTTCACCTATCTTTGTTACTGATAAGGATTATGAATTCTCTGTCGATCCTGAGTTAATTACATTGGTTAAATCTGATCCTTTCTATGGTTGTGAATCTAAAACTGTTGCAGCACATCTTACTAAATTAAATGATATAGCCACCCTGTTCGCTCATGAGGAAAAAATTCGCTATTACTATATTCTCAAATTGTTTCCTTTCTTGTTAAAGGGTGATGCTAAGTTATGGTTTAATTCTCTTGCTCCTGGTTGTGTGCATAGTTCCCAGGATATGATTTATTACTTCTCTCAAAAATATTCCCTGCTCATAAGAAACAAGCTGCCTTACGGTAAATATTTAACTTTGTGCAAATTGAAGAAGAGAGTCTCCCACAAGCTTGGGGGAGGCTTCTCCAATTACTAAATGCTTTGCCTGATCATCCTTTCAAGAAAAATGAAATACTTGATATCTTTTATAATGGACTAACCGATGCTTCCAGAGACCACCTGGATAGTTGTGTTGGTTGTGTTTTCAGGGAAATAACTGTTGAGCAAGTTGAATTGCTATTGAATAATATATTGCGTAATGATAATGATTGGACACTTCCTGAACCAACTCCTAAGACAACTCCGAAGAAAAGGGGTATTCTATTTCTCAGTCCTGAAGATATGCAAGAGGCAAAGAAATCTATCAAAGAAAAAGGTATTAAAGATGAAGATGTTAAGAATTTACCGTCTATTGAAGAAATACATGGTCTTGATAACCCGACATAGGTAGTAGAGCTAAACTCTCTCCATATATTCGATGAAGGTGATGTTCCTCATAATTAGTCTGCTAGTCCATGCTTGGATGAGTTTGATAATTTTATTGTTAAACAAGAAAAATTCAATGCTTATGTTAGTAGACAATGGAAACGTAATGTTACATGCTTGACCACTTGGTGATTATATGAGTAGAACTGTTAATGATCTTAAGCTTATTAGTAAACATGCTTCCATGGTTACAACTCAAGTAGAACAAGTACTTAAGGCACAAGATGATTTGCTTAACGAGTTGAATAGTAAGAACAATGATAATGTTGTTAGGGTTATGACTAGAGGTGGTAAGATGACCCAGGAACCTTTGTATCCTGAGGGCCATCCTAAGAGAGTTGAGCAAGATTCTCAGAGAATTAATTCTCATGTACCTAGTCCTTCTAAGAAAAAGAAAAAGAAAACTGGTAGGACTTTGCATGCTTCTAGTGAACCTGTTGTAGACACACCTGAGAATCCTAATGATATTTCTATTTCTGATGCTGAGACACAATTCGGTGATGAACATAAACCTAGTGATAATGTTAATAATGATTTTCATGTCGATGCTCAACCTAGTAATGAAAATGATGTAGAGATTGAACCTGTTGTTGATCTTGATAACCCACAATCAAAGAATCAACGTTATGATAAGAGAGCCTTTGTTGCTAGGAAACATTGTAAAGAAAGAGAAACATGGGTTCAGAAACCCATGCCCTTTCCTCCTAAGCCATCCAAGAAAAAGGATGATGAGGATTTTGAGCGCTTTGCTGAAATGATTAGACCTATCTTTTTGCGTATGCGTTTGACTGATATGCTTAAAATGCCTCCTTATGCTAAGTATATGGAAGATATTGTTACAAATAAAAGAAAGATACCGGAAGCTGAAATTTCCACTATGCTTGCTAATTATACTTTTAAGGGTGGAATACCAAAGAAACTAGGAGATCCAGGGGTACCAACTATATCATGCTCCATTAAAAGAAACTATGTTAAAACTGCTTTATGTGATCTTGGAGCCGGTGTTAGTGTTATGCTTTTCTCTTTATATCGTAGACTTGAATTGAATAAGTTGACATCTAGTGAAATATCTTTGCAAATGGATGATAAATCAACTGCTATACCCATCGGTATTTGTGAGGATGTGTCTGTTGTGGTTGCAAATGTTACTATCTTAACGGACTTTGTTATTCTTGATATTCCCGAGGACGACAGTATGTCGATCATCCTTGGTAGACCCTTTTTGAATACTGCGGGGGTTGTTATTGATTGCAACAAAGGCAATGTCACCTTTCATGTTAATGGTAATGAGCATACGGTACACTTTCCGAAGAAACAACCTCAAGTTCATAGTATTAATTCTATTGGAAAAATTTCAACTATTATTATTGGAGGTTTTGAATTCCCTCTTCCTAGTGTCAAAAAGAAATATGATATTCTTATTGATGGGGACATGCATATCCCCGTTGAGGTAACATAGTGTTATTCGAAAATTCTCCGGTTTCATGTCATTCGGAAGAAGTTTGTTAATAAGACTTGATCAACCTTATTAACCGATTCATTTTGATGAGCATGAGATGGATGAATTTAGAATGCACAAATCTCTGTTCCTATCTTTTACTTTCTGTTATTTAGATTAAATAAAGCTAAAAATAGTATTTTCTGTCTGTTTTCTAAATTATCCATGCAATAAAAAAATGTCTCGAAAATAAAAGTTTTCCAAATGCTGTGAAAATCTAGTATAAATTTTTATAGAATATTTAAGAATTTCTCGCACTGAACACACACCAGGGAGCCTCACCAGCTGGCCACAAGGGTGGAGGGCGCGCCCTACCCCCCTGGGCGCGCCTTTGTCCTTGTGGGTCCCACGTGGGTCCCCTCCACTTATTCCAGCACCCATCCACCCCTTCTTCCTCCAGAAAAAATCACTCCATAGCCCAAACTCGTGTTCTTGCTAGTTTTCCTGCTATTTTTTATCTCCTTGCTCAAAGCTCCATTCACAAAACTTCTTTGGGGGATTGTTCTTCGGTATGTGACTCCTCCAATGGTCCAATTAGTTTTTGCTCTAGTGCTTCATTCATTGCAATTTTTTGCTACTGTGGTGACCTTGTTCTTGAGCTTGCATGTCAAATTTATATGGTCCAAAGTAGTTTTGATGCATGATATAGCCTCATCACTTGTAGGAGTAGTTGCTATCAATATTGTTGACCTTGGTTCACTTTTATTTTGAGTCACTAAAAATTCCAGAAATTTTCAGAGAAAGAAAAATGTCTAGGAGAATGTACCAAGGTGGTTCTTGAAGGAAGCAAGCACCGAGGTGCGCGATACGCGAACCGGACCTTGAACCACCAAGGGAAGCTCAAGTGAAGCCTTGTGAATGGCCATCGGATGAATTTATGGTTCGTGCAGGTTTCAAGGATGAATTCTATGTGTACGTAGAAAATGCCGGCCTTGAGGACTTCTTATTAGACAAGTGTCTACAATATTAGTATCTCACCGATTCCTTTGTGCGGAGGTTTGAGTTTTCATCTAAGCGTAATACTCATATTGTCCTGTTTGATCTTTATGATGAATCTTATACCATGGACCTAGAAGATTTTTGTGATGCATGCAAAATTCCACAATGGGGCCTTCTTAGTGAGCCTCACAAATCTGAATATAATGATTTCCTTACTAGCATCACCGTTGGAGAAACTCGAAACATCACACAAGCTACCATAGGGAGCATTCACTTTTCTGCCATACATTATTTTGCTCTCTTTATAGGAAGATGCATTAATGGTAAACATGAGCATAGCCACCTTTGCGTTCCAGATCTTAGTGTCCTCAAGTGTGATGTGTTAAGTGATAAGCGATATAACTTGGGGGCTATTATTGCGAGGAGGTTACATCTTAATGCTAAAGATAGAGATTTATTTGGTAGGATTTGTGCAACTCGTTTAGCTAATTATTTGGGTGTACCCATAAGAGGGTATGATATTGAGTTGCCATCTGCTTTTCTAGATTATGATGCTATGGTACGCTACCAGTTTCTTGAGAGGAACGATCAGTTCCTCCGGTACCGACTAATCTTTGACAGACGGCGTGTCGTATATGTTACCCTTCCTGCTCCTGCCTTCTTGAACTTTCAGGTAAATGGGATATATTTTATAACTAGAGAGGAGGCAAACGAGTATGAGAGAACAGTGGAGGCCGCTCGCCTTCAGGAGGCAGCTCGCCAAGAGGTAGCTGGCGCAGCACAATACGACCCCAACTATGATTTCAGATATCATCTAGGCCAGTGGTGGACCTAGACCAACTTAGGCCAAAAGCCTAAGCTTGGGGGAGTACGTATTTATCACCGACATTACATTCATGTTCACACACTCATTCTAGTTGTCGGTGTTTATACTTTTTCATTGTATTATCCATGTTAGTTTATTTCCTTTTTCCGCTTTCTTCTTGTGTGTTTGAAAAACCTGAAGAAAAACTAAAAAAATTAGTTGTAGTTAGTTTACTTTCTTTGCATGCTTAGTAGTATTAAAAGAAAACCCAACAAGATTTCTCCTTCTTCTTTTGCTTGTTGGGAGCTTTCCCGTGTAAATAGTTTTTCTCGTTCTTGTTTTACTTTCTTTAGAAAAACAAAAACTCCAAAAATATTTCAGTGTGTTTCTTTGAATTTCTTTTCTTTCCTTTGGGGGTCGAGAGGAGAAGACCATGATGAAAATGTTGAGTGGCTCTCATATGCATTATTGTTGATCGAACAAAGAGATCATATTACCTTGTCCTCTCCTTTGAATAAATGTTTGCAGATTCCAGCTTAGTCCAATGCACGTGCACTATTATTATTATCCACACCGTTCGGTCGTGCAAGTGAAAGGCAATAATGATGATATATGATGAAATGATTGAGATGAGGAAAATTTGGTATGAACTCGACCTATCTTGTTTTTGTAAATATGATTAGTTCATCGTTCCTGATTCATCCTATTATGAACGAAACATGTTTGCAATGACAATTAGAGATTATAGTTACTCATGCCATGCTTAATTAGCTAGGAGTTTATAATGGTTTACCTTGTGTGCCAACATGGAAATTAAAATAGTTGTGATGTAGTATGATAGGATGGTATCCTCCTTTGAATTATTCGAGTGGCTTGACTCGACACATGTTCACGCATGTAGTTGAAACAGAATCAACATAGCCTCCACGATATTTATGTTCATGGTGATTTATATCCTACTCATGCTCGCACTCAACGTTGGTTAATCTCAATGCATGTTTATGACTATTGTCGCTCTCTAGTTGGTCGCTTCCCAATCTTTTTCTAGCCTTCACTTGTACTAAGCGGGAATACTGCTTGTGCATCCACTTCCATAAACCCAAAGTTGTTCCATATGAGTCCACCATACCTTCCTATATGCGGTATTTACCTGTCGTTCCAAGTAAATTTGCATGTGCCAAAGTCTAAACCTTCAAATGATAATCTGTTTTGTATGCCCGAATCGCTCATGTGGCGACTGGGGGCTGTCAGTATCTTCCATGCTAGGTGGTTTATTCTCACGATGAGTGGACTCTGCTCGTCATTCACGAGAAAATGGCTGGTAACCGGTATGCCCAGTCCCATGCTCATATCAAATCAATATAACTGCAAACAAAACTCCCCCAAGACTGTTGTTAGTTGGATGGTACCCATTGTTTCGGACCAGTCATGGAATGTGTTTGTTGGTGGAGGGGGAGTATAAACTTTACCATTCTGTTTGGGAACCGCCTATAATGTATCTAGTATGGAGGATACCGAGATCTCTTGGTTGTTATGTTAACAATGAAAGCATGCCACTCAAAATATTATTCATCATCTGTTTTAAAAAGCTCGAGCTCTAGCACCTCTAAAAATCCCTGCTTCCCTGTGTGAAGGGCCTATCTATTTACTTTTATGTTGAGTCATCATCCTCTTATAAAAAGCACCAGTTAGAGAGCACCATTGTCATTTGTATGTGTTGTTATTAATTGATATTGAGTATGACTGTGACTGGATCTCTTTTACCATGAATTACAATGTCTAGTCAGTCCTTGATCTTCAGGGGTGCTCTGCATTTATGTTTTGCGGTCTCAGAAAGGGCTAGCGAGATACCATCTTGTTATATCATATCATGATTGTTTTCAGAAAGTGTTGTCATCTGAGATTTATTATTATTGCTCGCTAGTTGATTATTCCATTGATATGAGTAAATGTGAGACCTAAATGTTATTCTGAATATGGTTAGTTCATAATCTTTGCTGAAAACTTGAATGCTAGCTTTACATATTTGCAATAACAAGATCAAACGGAGTTTGTAAAAGTTTTTCTTTATCACTTTTAGTTCTTCAACTGAATTGCTTGAGGACAAGCAATGGGTTAAGCTTGGGGGAGTTGATACGTCTCCATCGTATCTACTTTTCCAAACTCTTTTGCCCTTGTTTTGGACAATAACTTGCATGATTTGAATAGAACTAACCCAGACTGATGATGTTTTCAACAGAATTGCCATGGTGTTATTTTTGTGCACAAATAAAAGTTCTCGAAATGACTTGAAACTTCACGGAGATGATTTTTGGAATTAATAAAAAATATTGGCGCTTTTTAGAATCAACCAAAGGGGGCCCACACCCTGGCCACAAGGGTGGGGGCGTGCCCTCCATCCTTGTGGGCCCCCTGGACCTCCACCGAACTCAAATCCAACTCCATATATTCACGTTCGGGGAGAAAACAATCAAAGAGAAGGATTCATCATGTTTTACAATACGGAGCCGCCGCCAAGCCCTGTTCTTCCTCGAGAGGGCAGATCTGGAGTCCGTTTTGGGCTCCGGAGAGGAGAATCCATCGCCTGATACGTCTCCAACATATCTATAATTTTTTATTGTTCCATGCTGTTATATTATCATTCTTGGATGTTTTACAATCATTTTATAGTCATTTTACATCATTTTTTGGTACTAACCTATTGACATAGTGCCTAGTGACAGTTGCTGTTTTCTGCATGTTTTTTACATCACAGGATAGGAAATCAATATCAAATGGAGTCCAAAGGCAGCGAAACTTTTTGTGGATTTTTTTGGACCAGAAGATATCCAGTGGGCCAAGAAACTACCTGAGGGGTGCTCCGAGGGGAGAACTACCCACCAAGCCACGCCTGGGGGCCCAGGCGCGCCCAGGTGGGTTATGCCCACCTTGGTGGCCTCCCGAACCGCCTCTTTGCTCTATAAATTCCCCAATATTCCAGAAACCCTTGGGGAGTCGACGCAAACTCAATTCCAGCCGCTGCAAGTTCCAGAAACACCAGATCCAATCTAGACACCATCACGGAGGGGTTCATCATGCCCATTGGTGCCTCTCTGATGATGCGTGAGTAGTTCTTTGTAGACCTATGGGTCTGTAGTTAGTAGCTAGATGGCTTCCTCTCTCTATTTTGATTCTCAATACAATGGTCTCTTGGAGATCCATATGATGTAACTCTTTTTTGCAGTGTGTTTGTTGGGATCCGATGAACTTTGAGTTTATGATCAGATCTATCTTTTTATCCATGAAAGTTATTTGAGTCTTCTTTTGATCTCTTATATGCATGATTTCTAATAGCCTCGTATTTCTTCTCCGATATTAGGGTTTTGTTTGGCCAACTTGATCTATTTATCTTGCAATGGGAAGAGGTGCTTTGTGATGGGTTCGATCTTACAGTGCTTGATCCTAGTGATAGAAGAGGAACCGACATGTATGTATCGTTGCCATTAAGGATAACAAGATGGGGTCTATTTCTACATAAATAGATCTTTTCAACATCATGTCATTGTTCTTATTGCATTACTCCGTTTCTCCATGAACTTAATACACTAGATGCATGCTGGATAGCAGTCGATGTGTGGAGTAATAGTAGTAGATGCAGGCAGGAGTCGGTCTACTAATCTTGTACGTGATGCCTATATAATGATCATTGCCTGGATATCGTCATGATTATTTGAAGTTCTATCAATTGCCCAACAGTAATTTGTTCACCCACCGTTTGCTATTTTTCTCGAGAGCAGCCACTAGTGAAACCTACGGCCCCCGGGTCTCTTCTTTATTATATTTGCCTTTGCGATCTATTTTATTTGCTTTTGTTTTCATATCTGTTAAACCAAAAATACAAAAAATACTTTGCCTCACTTTATTTTAGTTGCGATCTATTTATTCAATCTATTACAACTTTCCCCCGTCTACTTGCCAATTTCTGGCGCCGTTTCCCGAAAGGGATTGACAACCCCTTTAACACGTCGGGTTGCGAGTATTTTTTATTTGTGTGAAGGTGTCGTTCACGTAGTGTTGCGTGGTTCTCCTACTGGTTCGATAACCTTGGTCTAATCACTGAGGGAAATACCTACCGTTGTCGTGCTGCATCATCCCTTCCTCTTTGGGGAAATACCGACGTAGTTCTAGCAGACATCAAAAGGAATTTCTGGCGCCGTTGCCGGGGAGACATCATCAACATCTACCAGGTTCCCAATCACAAATCTCATCTCCTTGAAATTTACATTATTTGCCATTTGCCTCTCGTTTTCCTCTCCCCCACTTCACAAAAAATTGTCGTTTTATTCACCCTTTTTGTTTGTCGTTTTCTCGTCAGATCTCATGTTTGCTTGTGTTGCCATGTGTCTGCTATTTGCTTGCATCTTCGCTTGCTAAAAATCAATTGATATGGATCCTCATCCACTTGCTAATTGCTACCTCCTGAGCTTGCGTTGTTTTTTCCTTGAAGAGGAAAGGGTGATATAGCAAAGTAGAGTAAGTATTTCCCTCAGTTTTGAGAACCAAGGTATCAATCCAGTAGGAGACAACGTGCAAACCACCGAATACCTGCACAAACAAACACCAACTTGCACCCAACGCGATAAAGGGGTTGTCAATCCCTTCACGGTTATTTGCACGTGAGATCTGATAGAGATGGTAAAGTAATATTTTTGGTATTTTTGGTTTATGGAACGGAAAGTAAAAGATTGCAAAGAAAGTAAATCAGAAACTAGAATTGTAGATCGGAAACTTATATGATGGAAAATAGACCCGGGGGCCATAGTTTTCACTAGAGGCTTCTCTCAAGATAGAAATTATTACGGTGGGTGAACAAATTACTGCCGAGCAATTGATAGAAAAGCGCAAAGTTATGACGATATCTAAGGCAATGATCATGAATATAGGCATCACGTCCGTGTCAAGTAGACCGAAAGGACTCTGCATCTACTACTATTACTCCACACATCGACCGCTATCTAGCATGCATCTAGAGTATTAAGTTCATAAAGAACAGAGTAACGCCTTAAGCAAGATGACATGATGTAGAGGAATTAACTCAAGCATTATGATGAAAACCCCATCTTTTTATCCTCGATGGTAATAATACAATACGTGCCTTGCTGCCCCTACTGTCACTGGGAAAGGACACCACAAGATTGAACCCAAAGCTAAGCACTTCTCCCATTGCAAGAAAAACCAATCTAGTTGGCCAAACAAAATCGATAGTTCGAAGAGACTTGCAAAGATATCAAATCATGCATATAAGAATTTAGAGAAGATTCAAATAATATTCATAGATAAGCTGATCGTAAATCCACAATTCATCGGATCTCGGCAAACACACCGCAAAAGAGTATTCAATCGAATAGATCTCTAAGAACATCGAGGAGAACTTTGTATTGAGAATCAAAGAGAGAGAAGAAGCCATCTAGCTACTAGCTATGGACCCGTAGGTCTGTGGTAAACTACTCACGCTTCATCAGAGAGGCAATGGTGTTGATGTAGAAGCCCTCTGTGATCGAATCCCCCTCCGGCAGGATGCCAGAAAAGGCCCCAAGATGGGATCTCACGGGTACAGAAGGTTGCGGCGGTGGAAAAGTGGTTTCGTGGCTCCCCTGGAAGTTTTTGGGGTATAAGAGTATATATAGGAGGAAGATCTAGGTCAGGGGGTAACCGAGGGGCCCACAAGGTCGGGGGTCGCGCCCTACCCCCCTGGGCGCGCCCTCCACCCTTGTGGCCGCCTCGTGGCTCTTCTGACTTGCACTCCAAGTCTCCTGGGTGTCTTTTGGTCCAAGAAAAATCATCGCGAAAGTTTTATTCCGTTTGGACACCGTTTGGTATTCCTTTTCTGTGAAACTCTAAAACAAGGAACAAACAAAAAGTAGCATTGGGCTCTAGGTTAATAGGTTAGTCCCAAAAATCATATAAAATAGCATATAAAACATCCAAAACAAATAATATAATAGCATGGAACAATCAAAAATTATAGATATGTTGGAGACGTATCACTAATCTTTTCAAGAGATCCAATTATGATGAACCCATTGCTAGTGAATTGAGTTCACTAGATTATCTTTATGAAGTTTTGCTTGAGATTCATGAATCTGAAAATTGTGATGAAGTGTTAAAAGAATGAATTTATAAAGTGATTCATGATAGCTCCTTAGATGAAAAGCATGATTGCAGCGATGTTATTATAAATTCTATTAATGTCAATTGTGCTAATAATATGCAAAACCCCAAGCTGGCGGATGCTAATATCGCTATGTCCGCTACTTATTGCAATGATCATGATTGGGGTGATAATGATTCTTATGGTCTTAAAAATTTATTTAAACCTCATGATGAATATGCTTGCAATAATATTAAAAGTGGGTTTGGAAGAGAGTCAACTTTAGGTAAAAATATCCCACATATTTGGAGAGTGTTCAATCTTATGAATTTTTTTATGAAAGTGGGCTTGCAGAGGTCATGACTTTATTTGATGATAATCCCACTATTTTTGAAGAGTGTCAACGTTACATACATGTGGATCATATAGAGAATATGTTATGTGATAGCTATATTATTGAATTTGAATATGATCCCACATATAATTATTATGAGAGAGGCAAATATGGTTGTAGAAGTTTTCATGTTACTAAATTACCTCTCATTATGTTGATATTTTTAATGTTTTATTCCTCTCCTTTGCATATGCTAGTTTTTGCTTCTCTTGATAATTTGTTTTCCAATAAAATTCCTGTGAATAGGAAGTATGTTAGACTTAAATGTGTTTGTCACAGGTTTCATGATGCTCTCTTTGTGTTTCAATTATTATCTTTCGTGTGAGCATCATTAAAATTATCAATGCTTAGCTAGGGGCGTAAAACGATAGCACTTGTTGGGAGGCAAGCCAATGAATACAATTTCTTTTTGTCCTTTTATTTCTGTTCTTGAGTGTTTGCACAATTATGCCTGTGTTATGATTGTGTTTTTTTATGTTTAATTAGTGTTTGTGCCAAGCAAAGCCTTTGGGATGATTTGGGTGATAGTTGATTTGATCTTGTTGAAAAACAGAAACTTTTGCGCTCAGAAAAACAATTTTCATAAATCACAGAAACGTGCTTTTGCTCTAAGTTTTTTACAAAAGATTGATATACAAATTCCCTACGCTGTCCTAATTTTTCAGAATTTTTGGAGTTTCGGAACTATTCGAAATATCCAGATTGCTACGGACTGTTCTGTTTTTGACTGATTCTGTTTTCTTTGCATTGTGTGCTTGTTTTGATGATTCTATGGTTTTCTTTGAAGAGTTTTTGACATAGAAAAGTTGGAATACAATAGATATAATGCAAAAATAAAATATGAATGGGTTTGCAACAGTAATTATAGTAGTGATTTGTTTTCTTATACTAACGGATCTCACGAAGGTTTTGTTGAGTTTTGTGTGATTGAAGTTTTCAAGTTTTGGGTGATATTATGATGGATGAACGAATAAGGAGTAAGAAGAGCCTAAGCTTGGGGATGCCCATGGCATCCCAAGCTATTATCCAAAGAGAATCAAGCAACTAAGCTTGGGGATGCCCGAGTGGCATCCCCTCTTTCTTCTAACGACCATCGGTATTTTACTCGAAGCTATATTTTTATTCGTCACATATTATGAGTTTTGTTTGGAGCGTCTTGTATGATATGAATCTTTGCTTGTTTCGTTTTTTGTTTTAAGTCTTGAATCCTTGCTGTACACACCTATTTAAGAGAGCCAAAATTATGCCATGACCTGTTAGAATTGATATGCTTCACTTAAATCTTTATGAGCAATGGAATTGCTCTAGTGCTTCTCTTATATCTTTTTGAGCATGGTGTGCTTTAGTATTTTTGAAGAAATGCTCTCATGCTTCACTTAGATTTATTTGAGAGTTAGTAATTTTTTTAAGAAATTCTCTCATGCTTCACTTAAATTAATTTGAGAGAAAGAAATATTATGCTCATGATCTTCACTTATATTTGTTTGAGCTTATCAAAAGCAACACATGAAAATTAGTTCCAAAGTGATAGATATCCAAGAAGGATATAATAAAAACTTTCATGAAGATGATTGGACAAAATAAACTTGATTCTTTGTAATAGTTTTGAGATATGATGATGTGATATCTGAGTCATGTTGATGAGTAATTATGTTTAGTAAGAATATTGGTATTAAGGTTTGTGATTCCCTATGCAAGCACGAAAGTCAATAGTTATGCAATGAAATTACATCCTACTTGTGGTGCATTATTCAGTGTTAATTATGCTTAATGCTCGCTTATGAGATTTTTTGATTCTTGGTGGGTCGCTTCTCAATCTTTTGCTAGCCTTCATTTTGCACAAAGTATGATCACTACTTCTGCACCCAAAATCCTTTAAGACAGTTTTGCCACATGAGTCCACTGTACCTACCTATATGCGGTATTTCCGTGCCATTCTAAGCAAATGCATGTGCCATCTCTAATTTTCAAAATAAATTTCTATTTTGTGTGCTCGTACCGCTCATGAAACGGTAGGGGGTGGCTAATATATTTCCATGCTTGATATGTTGTCCTCACGATGAGTGTTTATTCACTTGTCATTGCATGAGGGTAAGGCAAAGATAATAGGGATGCCTAGTCCCGCAATGAAAAATGAATTTACTTTATGTTGTCAAATAATAAATTCCTTGGAAAGTGTTGGTATGGAAGGCACCCGTGGATACGGTTAGCCATGGAAAGTGAAAGTATGGTGGAAAAAGGAATAAACTTTAATTTTTGTTTGGAAACCGCCTATGATATATCTAGCATGGAAAGTATTGGGAACTTCTCGATCGTTCTTGTTGACAGGAAAAGCATGCCTCCCAAAATGTTTTTATCTCTGTGATTTTCGCTTTGAGCTCTGGCACCTCTACAAATCCCTACTTCCCTCCGCGAAGGGCCTTTCTTTCACTTTATGCAATTTTTATTTTTAATTCGGGTCTCCATATTCTCTTATAAAGCGCCAACTAAGGGGCACTATGATCGTACTTGAGCATTGGGTGTAGCTAATATGCGAGTGTGTTTCATGAATGGATCAATGATTGAGCATAATGGGCTAGGGATAACTTATTTTAGCGTTGATATTTGGAAAGACATGGTTGCTTGTTGATATGCTTGAGTATTTAAGTTTCATGTCAAAACTAGACTATTGCTTTGAACCATATAAAAGTCCAAATGTCCATGCTACAAAGAAAAGAATATGTCATGAATAAGTTAGGGACCATTCCACATCAAAAATTCTGTTTTTATCATTTACCTACTCGAGGCCGAGCAGGAATTAAGCTTGGGGATGCTGATCGTCTCCAACGTATCTATAATTTTTTATTGTTCCATGATGTTATATTATCATTCTTGGATGTTTTACAATCATTTTATAGTCATTTTACATCATTTTTTGGTACTAACCTATTGACATAGTGCCCAGTGCCAGTTGCAGTTTTCTTCATGTTTTTTACATCGCAGGAAATTGTCGACGTCCTAGGACCAGGGGTGCCCAGACTTGCCTGCCTGCGGCCCACAGCATGGCTCCGTTGACCGCCCGGTACGGCCCAGCTTCAACAACAACAAACTCAAGACCCTCGCGAGGGGCCAAGCCTCGCGAGGCGGACGACACCAAGACCTCCCTGGGGGCGGCCTCCCCAGGCTGGCTCCCGAGGAGCGGAGATATCAATGCAAGCTGCACCTCGCAAGGTTCACATGACGTGAGCCGTGACGACCAAGGCCAGGCGGGCACCAGCGGGCGTAGTGTACCAGTTTCCACTTTGGTCCTAAGGAGGCAAGCGCAGGCGCGGGGTCCCGAGGAATCAAGCAAAGATTTCCATATCAGTGCAACATGACCAAGATCGCCAGGACGGCAGGATGGAGGTCATCACGGAGCCCACCGCAGCATCACTACCAGAGGCTTTTGCAGGCGAAGACTACTTTTGTCAGGATAGCTTGTACTAGTTGTCTCCTTTCGAATTTGGCCGTTGTTGGATCCCTTCCCGCCTACATTTGGGAAGAGGACCAAGGCCGCTATAAATAGGACTTAGCCACCACCACAGAGAGGGGATCCAATTCCACCCTGACCAGCTCACTAGCTCATCGAGCTCAAGAACACCTAACCTCCTGAGGCTGTTCCACCACTATACTAGTTCATCCTCAGCCCCTCGAGGCAATCGACCACAAAGCTGGAGTAGGGTATTACACCGCAAGGTGGCCCGAACCAGGATAAATTGCTGTGTATCTTGTTTGTTGGGTTCATCGAGCTAGGTCATGGATTCGGTGCGCAGGCGGACTAGGGAGGGTGAGTTCTTCGCACGCACCCCAGAGTTCGAACCTCTCATGGGTCTGCGAAATCCTGAATCCGACATTTGGCGCGCCAGGTAGGGGTGCGTCGAAGCTTTGCCTCTCCACCCGCTTTGCTTCTTCGCCCGCTTCGCTTCTCTGTTCAGCTCCCATGGCGAGCACCGCTTCTCCGGCCGGATTGATGAGCGTGCACGGAGGCGCTGTGGGCCTCCGAGCCTTCACCCCACCTTGCGGCAGGTACAGTGGCCGGCCAAGTTCAGGCCGGAGATGCCGCCTCCCTACGACGGTGCGGCGGATCTGGCAGGTTTCCTCCAGGCCTGCGAGGAGGCCGTTTGGGCAGCCGGCAGCAACGACAAGGTCATGGCCAACTGGTTTCCCATGGTCCTCACTGGTGTACCGTGCGCCTTGCTGCTTAGCCTGTTAGGATCTTCTGTGGCCTCCTGGGAGGAGCTGTGCGGCCTCTTTGTCAGGCGCTTCGTGGCACTGGCGCCCCTCGCCTTCGCAGCCCTCCTCGGTGGTTCACGGGCGCCGCCCTCAGACCGCCACGTCAAGAAGTTCTTCCGCCAAGTGGGTGCCGCCCGCGTGCAGCACGGAGCTCCTCTGGGGTGGGCGGCGCCCAAGGCCGACCTCACCTTCGACTCGAGGGACCACCCCGTGAGCACCGCGGGTGTAGGCGCGCTCCCGATGCTTTGGACCCCCACCATCTGCAACGTGGCGGTGACCAAGACCCTCATCGACGGCGGAGCCGGCCTCAACGTGCTCTCCGCAGAAGCTTTTGGCCTGCTTCACGTGCCACATGGCCGACTCCTCCCCACCAAGCCGTTCTCTGACGTTGTCGACGGCTCCACCAGCCCCCTGGGGCAGATCCGCCTCCCCGTCACCTTCGGCACCCGTGACAACTATCGCACCGAGCTTATCGACTTCGACATTGCCCGCATCAGCCTGCCGTACAACGCCGTCCTTGGGTACCCAGCCATGGCCAAGTTCATGGCAGCAACTCACCCCACCTACAATCTCATGAAGATGCCCAGGAGCAGCGGTGTCCTCACCGTGGCTGGAGACACCAAGGAGGCCCTAACGGCCCTCAAGCTCGCCTTCAGGGCCGCGGCGGCAGCGCGCCCAGCTGATGAAGGGGGCCCTGAGGTCCCGAGGGCTGCGCCGGCAAAAAAGAAGCAAATGTTCTCTCAATACCGGTCCGAGACGAAGCGGGTGCCGGTTGACGAGGATGGGGCATCAGAAGCCACCTTCACCATAGGTGCCAACCTCGCCCCAGACCAAGAAAGGGCCTTGGTCGATTTCTTGCGCGCGAACAAGGAGGTGTTCGCATGGGAGCCCAAGGACCTGATTGGAGTCCCAAGGGGGGTGATCGAGCATCACCTGAGGGTGTGCCCCAAGGTGCGTCCAGTGAAGTAGAGGGCGGGGCGGTAGTCCACAGAGAAGCAGTCATTCATCGTCCAAGAAACCCGCAAGCTACAAGACGCTGGTGTCATTCGGGAGGTGCGGTACCCAGAATGGTTGGCGAACCCAGTCATCGTCCCCAAGAAAGGCGGGAAGGAACGCATGTGCCTCAATTTCACCAACCTCAACAAGGCTTACCCTCAAGACCCCTTCCCGCTTCCGCGCATCGACCAGATTGTCGACTCCACCGCCGAGTGCGACCTGCTGTGCTTCCTGGACGCATTCTCAGGATATCACCAAATCAAGATGGCGGTGCAGGATGTTGAGAAGACGGCCTTCCAGACCCCATGCGGGGTGTATTGCTACACCTACATGCCCTTTGGGCTGCGTAACGCCGGAGCAACCTTCCAGCGGCTGATGCACATCGCTCTGGGCCAGCAGCTCCGGAGGAACGCCGAGGCCTACATCAACGACATAGTGGTGAAGTCTCGGGAGGCAAGGAACCTCAGCGAGGACCTGGAGGAAACGTTTGCCAGTCTGCGCAAGGTGGACCTGCGGCTCAACCCGGAGAAATGTGTATTCGGCGTCCCCTTCGGCAAGCTGTTGGGCTTCCTGGTGTCGCACAGGGGAATCGAGGCAAACCCGGATAAGGTCAAGGCAATAGAGAGGATGAGTCCGCCACAGAATCTTAAGGAAGTGCAAAAGCTGGCGGGCTGTGTGACCTCGCTGGGGCGCTTCATCTCCAAGCTGGGGGAGCGCGCCCTCCCGTTCTTCAAACTGACGAAGAAGAAGGGGCCGTTTAAGTGGACTCCGGAGGCTGACGCGGCATTTCAAGACCTCAAGAGATACCTCACCAGTCCACCCGTGATGGTGGCGCCGCGCCCTCTTGAGCCCTTGGTGCTTTACCTAGCCGCCACGTCTCACTATGCCAGTGCGGCGCTGGTAGTTGTCCGAGAGGAGCACCAAGACAAGGACCTGGCACGCGGCGCCGTGCGCTAGGACAAGACAACACAGCTTCAGGACGGTGCTCCTGAGGCCCCAGCGGCACCACCAGGGGAACAGGCCCCTCAGGACGGCGCTCCTGAGGTCCTGGCTACCCCTGCAAGCGGCCAAGCTCCCGAGGCCCCCCAGCCTCAGGTGGTACAGGACCTCACCAGCACTTCCGATCTCGTCGAGCACCCGGTGTACTTCGTCAGCACGGTACTGCTTGACGCGCGGGCGCGCTACCCAATGCCGCAAAAGCTCTTGCTCGCGCTTCTCGTCGCCTCACACAAGCTGCGCCACTACTTCCAAGGCCACCCCATCAAAGTCGTCTCGTCTTACCCACTGGAGTGGGTGCTCCAGAGCCCCAACACTTCGGGAAGAGTCGCCGAATGGAACATCGAGTTACAGGCGTTCCAGTTGGAGTTTAGCACCACCAAAGTCATCAAGGGAGCCGCGCTCGCCGACTTCATGGCGGAGTGGACCGACGCACCCAGCCCCGAAGTAGGCGAGGACCGACCCCTCTCACCAGGAAGCGAGGCACCAGACGGCTGGGTCATGTCTTTCGACGGCGCCTTCACACGTTAGGGCACGGGGGCTGGAGTCGTGCTCATCTCGCCCACTCAAGACAAGCTCTACTACGCCGTGCAGCTCTGCTTCCAGCAGGGCGAGAAGGCCTCCAACAACATCACAGAGTATGAAGGCCTGATCGCCGGTCTCAAGGCTATGGCAGCCTTGGGAGTGAAGCGCCTCACCATCAAGGGCGACTCCTAGCTCCTCGTCAACTTCGGGGCCGTCCACCTCGCCCTCTTGCTCTTTATGTCTCTGTCCTGGCGTTGCTTTGGCCGTCTTGTGCCTTTGTTTCCAGCCTCTGCCCTGCTCAGTGTGGCCGCGTGCGTGGCTCTGACTGCCCGTGCACAAGTAAAGGGGTATAAAAGGAGAGCCCCTACTTTTGTGCACCGACAGGAGCCCCGAGGCCTGGGCCACACATAAGCACAACGTGTTGTTGGGCCGGGCCCAGAATGGTGCGCGGGCAGGCGGGGCGGGCTTTTACCATAGTAATTCCTTCGCTCGCTTGCGCTTCCCCACGACCCGTGTTGAATACGCGTCGTGGAGGGTCGTGTGTGACGTGGGGGGCATGCGTGGGGCGGCCGCTGCCCTCATGCGTCACATCGTGGTAAACGGTAACGAAGCGGCCCGCACCTTCCCCATTAAAAAGGAGAAACTGCAGGCGCGACGCCCATTTACCCTCTTTGCTTTCTCCAATCTTGAAACCGCCGTTCCTTCCTTCTTCCTCCTCAAGCTCTCGCTTCCACTCGCCGCCGCCGCGCCCTCATTGCCCCCAACCTCACCTTCTTCCCTGGTCACCATGGCGCCCAAATCTAGCAAAGGCAAGGGAGTGGCGGAGGACGTCGGGGAGAAGGGGATGCCAGAGAGCGAGCTGGCGGTGCTCCGGACGCAGCTTGCCTACTTCCCCCCGACGGTCTATGCAGTCCACCTCAGGGACTACTTCAGGCCCCTGTGGGGGGTGAAGACGGGGGGGGACGACGGGACATCCGGCCACGCGTATCATCCCCGCGGATTTTGCTGAGGCTGGTCCAAATCGGTATCCCTTCTTCGTTGACTACTTCTCCTGCGGCCTCTGCCCCCCTTTCTCTGATTTTTTTAATGACGTCATGCACATCTATGGCTTCCACCTTCTGGACTTCACGCCAAATGCCGTGGCGTGCATGGCCCTTTTCGTCCACCTCTGTGAGGCCTTCGCCGGAGTGCTCCCCAACACGGCGCTCTTCCGCCACTACTTCTATCCCCGCGTCTAGGCGGGGGGCGCCATCTCCGGCTGTGTCACTTGGATCCCAAGGACCAAGGAGAAAAGCACGTATCCGGAGGGCGCCCAGAAGGAGAGGTGGGAGGAATGGCGGAGCCGGTGGCTGTGGATCGAGGAGGAGGATTCCCAGGAGTTCTGCCGGGTTCGTCAGAGCCCGCCAGTCCGTCGTGAGCAATGGAGCAACCTCGACGCTGACGACAAGATGCTCACGATTGTCACCACCAGAATCCATCGCCTCGCCAAGGCCGGGCTCACCCTCGAGATGGTTGGGGCTGATTTCCTCCGTCGCCGAATCGCCCCACTCCATAACAAGGGGAGGTCGGCCTGGCTCTTCAGGAACGCGGCTGACGTCATGAGGCTTCGCACCGGCTTGAAGCACAACTTTACGGTGATGGGGCACGCCCATTTCTGTCAGAGGATCTTCCAGCTCGATGTGTTCAGTGACGGCAGGGCCAAGAGAACCGGCAAGGTCGCGAAGGCCGGCAAGGTTACCAAGGGGCCACTTTTTGGGTTGTCGGCGGGAATGGTCCCGCTAAGCAACAACTCCCGCCAATCCGACATCATCGCCATGATGCCGGACTTCAACGCGCACGGCCTTGACCCAAATTGGGTTGAGCCAGAGGCGGAGCGGGTGCATGAGTTCTTCAATAGCCTGTCGGAGAGATACGTCCACCACGAGCCGCTGCTTATCCAGGACACCACCAAGGAAGATCTAGACTACATCACCGCCAGGGCGGCGGAAGAAGCACTCGCCATGGAGGCCGGCAGCACCGGCGCCGTGGAGGATGAAGATGGCGCGGCCGCGGAGGACGAGGAGCTCGCCAGTGGGCGGAGTCTGCCCGGGAGGCCAGCAGCGCCAACACTGGGGCCCCCCTTATTGAGGACGCGGTCGAGGAGTCGATCGAGAAGGAGGCCGAGGCTGACGACCCTCCGCCCACGGGGAAGAGGCACACCCTGCGGTGGGCCAGCTCTGGTGAGCCGGTCCGGCCCGGCAGGACCGCACAACGGCAGGAGGTCCAGGGTGAGTCCATGCACCAGACGAGGGCCGCGACAGCGAGGAAAGCGGTGAAGGTCCCGGTGGCGAAGAAGAAGGCGACTGCCTCTTCTTCATCCAAGCATCGCCGGACCCCAACTCCTTCCCCTCCTCCCGCAGACGTCGACACGGGGGTCGTCTTCGATTTTGGGTCTCTCAGCCCAATGAGGAAGAGGAAACCAGTGGAAGAGGAGGAGGTGGAGGAAGAGTAAGTATCTTGCCCCACTCCCGCATTATCTCCTGATTTTACTCCTATGTCATCTTTCCTTGACCTGGTGTTGTTTTCACAGGGACACGGAGACGCTGGAGCAGAGGGTGGCGAAGAGAGCCAAGGCCTCGATGGGCGACAAGCCCTCGGCGGGTACTTCGAGTACGCCGCTGGTGGTAGGGAGCAGCCCGAAGAGCAGCCCTCGATGCAGCCCCCGCTTCAACCCCCAGCGTGAGTCCACCACTCACTCCTCCATTGATGAAACTCGGGGTGTGAATCGTTGATGCTGATCTTGCCGGGTTTCGCAGGAGAAGAACGGCAGCAGCAGGAGCCGCCGAGGGCCGCCCCCAACATGCCGCCCCCCCCTCGACCACGCCGCCCCGAGGGGCATCCCCGGCAGGGGCATCCACCACCGAGCCCATGCCTATGGAGGAGGAGAAGACGAACTTGGGCGCCGGTGGTTCCACCCCGGCAACGAACGTTGGCGGGGAGGGCGCCACTTCTTCCCAGCCTGGTGCGGGTAAGTTTGCTCACCTCCCATCCTTGTCTTTCCTTCTTCTTTTGAACTTTGGTCTTGGCTTTGCCTCACCCTCCTCTTGGCACCTAGGCGCTTCCTCGACGGACCAGGAGAACATCGACATCGTCATCAAGGAGGTCGCCAGGGATGCTGAGGCCGAGGCCAACAAGATCGCCGCCGAGGAGGCCGCCAAGACCACCAACGAGGAGGCCGGCAAGGGGCCTGCCGGGGAGGCCGGCAAGGCCGCTGCCGAGGAGGGGATGGTTGATGACCAACCTTCCTCCTCTGTTGCCTCCGGCTCGGGCAGGTACGTGAGGGTGAGCGATGATCTATTCGTCCACCTCCCAGGGACGGCGAGCACCAAGGCGCCCACCGAGGGGGAGGTGTTCGACGACGAGGTGCTCGCCGCCACCGGGCTTGAGGTTGTAGACGAGCCGAGCGTTGGTGGCGGCGGTTCCCAGGAGGAGGAGCTCATTCGGGCCATGAACGCCAACTTCCAGAAGCTCCGAGCGCTTCACCGTGCTCGTCTGGACAAGGCCAAGTCCAGGATGGCGGTGGTGGACAAGGCGGAGGCGGACCTCGAGGGGCGCATCGCCGACACGCAGGCTTGGTTTCACCAAGCCCATGAGGAGCTGAAGGTTGCCCAGGACCTGCTGGCCGAGCGCAAGCTGGAGCTTGTCATGAAGCAGGCCGACATCGAGAAGGCCTAGGGCGAGGCGAAGGAGCAGGCCGCCAAGGACGAGGCCGCCCGGCACCAGCACCAGGCCGAACTGAACCCCCAGGAGGAGGATCTTGCTGCCCGTGAGGAGAAGCTTGCCGCCACACTCCATGGCAAGGACGAGGAGGTGGAGAAGCTTGTCGTGCAGCGGACCCAGGAGCTGGAGCAGAAGCACAAGGAGGCGCTCGATGCTCAAGCTCTGGCTCATGCTGGCAAGGTGAAAGAGCTAGAGGTGGGACGAGACGGGCTGAAGGAGCAGGCCCTGAAGCTGGCGAAGGAGAAGGACACGCTCAACGGTGCTCTGGTTGAGGCGCAGGGCATAGTCCTCGGCAAGGCTGAGGAGCTCTCCAAGGCCAACGAATCCATCAAAGACCTCAAGCTGAAGCTAGAGGGTCTCGAGGGGACGCTCTCGAAGGTCAGGGCCCGGGAGGCGACCCTGACCAAGATTCTGGAGAAGGAGAGGCAGCTGTGGAAGAACGAGACCGCCAACCACGAGGATTTTGTGAAGGGCGAGAACCTCTGGATTAGCCGCCTCGCCGACGTCGCCGGCATGATCACCACGCAGTTGGCTACCATGGGGATGCCGCACGTGAGGTCCACCCCAGAGCCGAATGCGAGTCCCAATGCCAAACTAACCCTGTTCTTCGAGGGCGTTCTTGGAGCCTTGGAGCAGTTCCGCTCCAACAGGGCGGCCTCCCTGGCCGATGAGGCCCGGAGGCTTTGCCGGGCTGCCATGACCAAGGTCCTCACCAAGGTGGCGTACTGGAACCCAACCTCGACTTCAATGCCGTGCTGGAGAGCTTGCCGGAGGGCGTGGACCTCATGGCGCTCGAGGAGCGTATCGAGCCCAACATCAGTCGCATCGACGGAGTTCGGAGGATCGAGGGCCAGCGCCGGGACTAGGCACCCCATTCTTTATCGCCGCTGCGAGTTCAGAACCAAGACAGTTTTATCTTAAGTTAGAACCGCAGCGATTATTTGATGTAATATAACTCTGCAGTACCCTGAAATGATGCATGTTATTTTCCCGTTTGATCTCCCTTTGTATGTCCACCCTACATTAATCGGGTAGGCTTGCCGGCGCGTAAACCCTGTGGCGCCTTGAGGATGGATCCCCAATAGCCAGCCGGGTGTGCTTGCCGCCAGGCAAACCACCTTACTGTTCTTGACGCGGCCGCTCGAGCTGTCGAGGGGACTCAAGACAGAACGAGAGCGTTGCCAAACGCAGAAGGCCACCCTGCCGCTCTCGACGCGGCCACTCAAACTGTTGAGCGGACTCGAAACAGAGCAAGGGCGTTGCCAACAGTGGAAGGGCCCCATCGCATGTGGGTTTTCCATACACAGGGCCAGATCTTCGGGGACGATAACCATATATATAAAAAGGAATAGCTCAAAGTTTTTCATGACTTTGCTTTTCTGCCGCCGCGTGAGCGTTTACTGCATTCGTTGATGATGCCGCTTATTTGGTCGTCTTCTTCCTTAGAGTGACGACCACGATGAAGCCGCCGCTCCAACCAAACCAGATTTTCACAACTGCGCCCCCTACCTGGCGCGCCAAAGATGTCGGGGGAAATCGACACCTATGGAATCACTGGGATCCCTTCTCGGTTGGCGGGCGCGAGGTTGTGCAAAGAGCGGGTCTGGCGGTCAGCACAAGGATCGTTTACCCAGGTTCGGGCCGCGAGGATGCGTAATACCCTAGTCCTGCTTTGGTGTATATATGTGAGTGTTCTTGAGCTCTTGAACTAGCTACGGTGCATGTCCAGTCCAAAAGATCTGAATCCTTCTCCTGGACGCCTCGGGCCTCCTTTTATAGACAAAGGGGTCGCCACAGTGGCACACAGGAGGTGGAAAGGTGTACAGTGGATGAGTCTATCCTCTAGCACCGTCGGACAAATGCATTTAATGCGCTGTCGACGTGCCCCTCTTGCTTTATCGGGGCCGGCAAGGAAGCTCGTCCCAGCTGTCGCCGCCTCGCCTGGCTCCGGCGCGCGTCCGAGCTGACGAGGTGTTGCAGCGCCACGTTGGCTGGCTGCTAGGTTGGCGTGGTGGTGGAGTCTTCACGAAGATCTGCATGCCACCACGCGGGTGCTAGCTGAGTCGGCGTAGAGGGCGCATGCTGCCACGCAGGTGCCTGCCGAGCTGGTTGAGCTAGCAGCTACATGGGAGCGGTGGTGTAGTCTTGGCAGACGTTGGCCTGGCCGCGGCCCTGCTGACATCCTTGGCAAGGGTCTTGCCGGGGCCCCAGCAAGGGTCTTGCCGTGGCACCACGGTCGTCCCCGGCAAGGATCTTGCCGGGGGTCTCGTGGATTTCCTCGGCAAGGATCTTTGCCAAGAATCGTCGTCTTCTGGTCCTCATCTAATCTTATGTGTTTATGATCTTCACAAAGATCTACATTCCACCACGGAGGTGCCTCCCGAGCCTTGGGTTCTAGTGCGGTTGATGGCGCTGGAGCCCTTGGGCTCAAGGGTGGCGCGCTCTGCTGGCGTTGGGCAAGTTGCCCCGGCAAGGATCTTGCCGGGGGAGTCACCTCGCCCTCTTGCTCTTTGTGTCTCTGTCCTGGTGTTGCTTTGGCCTTCTTGTGCCTTTGTTTCCATCCTCTGCCCTGCTTAGTGTGGCCGCGGGCGTGGCTCTGACTGCCCGTGCACAAGTAAAGGGGTATAAAAGGAGAGCCCCTACTTTTGTGCACCGACAACTATCCAGCATGCATCTAGTGTATTAAGTTCATGGAGAAACGGAGTAATGCAATAAGAACGATGACATGATGTAGACAAGATCTATTTATGTAGAAATAGACCCCATCTTCTTATCCTTAATAGCAATGATACATACATCTCGGTTCCCCTTCTGTCACTGGGATCAAGCACCGTAAGATCAAACCCATCACAAAGCACCTCTTCCCAAGGCAAGAAAAATCGATCTAGTCGGCCTAACTAAACCAAAGATTTGAAGAAGAAATACGAGGCTATAAGTAATCATGCATGTAAGAGATCAAAAGACTCAAATAACTTTCATGGATAAAAACATAGATCTGATCATAAACTCAAAGTTCATCAGATCCCAACAAACACACCGCAAAAAGAGTTACATCAAATAGATCTCCAAGAGACCATTGTATTGAGAATCAAAAAAGAGAGAGGAAGCCATCTAGCTACTAACTACGGACACGTAGGTCTACAATGAACTACTTACGCATTATCGGAGAGGCACCAATGAGGATGATGAACCCCTACGTGATGGTGTCTATATTGGATCTGGTGGTTCTAGAACTTGCGGCGGCTGGAATTGATTTTTGTCGACTCCCTTAGGGTTTCTGGAATATTGGGGTATTTATAGAGCAAATAGGCGGTGCGGGAGGCCATCGAGGTGGGCACAACCCACCAGGGCGCGCCTGGGCCCCCAGGCGCGCCCAGGTGGGTTGTGCCCCCCTCGGGGCACCCCTCTGGTACTTCTTTAGCCCATCCTGTGTCTTCTGGCCCAGAAAAATGTTGGGGAACGCAGTATTTCAAAAATTTCCTACCATCACGCAAGATCTATCTAGGAGATGCATAGCAACGAGAGGGGAGAGTTGATGTCTACTACACAACCTTCTTCTTGTAGACGTTGTTAACTATCCCTCAACATGCAACAAAGAGTCACTCCAAAGTCACTAATAGCGGAGAACAAACGAAGAGATTATTGTAGGGTACGAAACCACCTCAAAGTTATTCTTTCAGATCGATCTATTCAAGAGTTCGTACTAGAATAACACCCTAAGACACATATCAATCAAAACCCTAATGTCACCTAGATACTCCAATGTCACCTCAAGTATCCGTGGGTATGATTATACGATATGCATCACACAATCTCATATTCATCTATTCAAACCAACATAAAGTACTTCAAGGAGTGCCCCAAAGTTTCTACCAAAGAGTCAAGACGAAAATGTGTGCCAACCCCTATGCATAAGTTCACAATGTTACGGAACCCGCAAGTTGATCACCAAAACATACATCAAGTAGATCACATGAATATCCCATTGTCACCACAGATAAGCACATGCAAGACATACATCAAGTGTTCTCAAATCCTTAAAGACTCAATCCGATAAGATAACTTCAAAGGGAAAACTCAATCCATTACAAGAGAGTAGAGGGGGAGAAACATCATAAGATCCAACTATAATACCAAAGCTCGCGATACATCAAGATCGTGCCGAATCAAGAACACGAGAGAGAGAGAGAGAGAGAGAGAGAGAGAGAGAGATCAAACACATAACTACTGGTACATGCCCTCAGCCCCGAGGGTGAACTACTCCCTCCTCGTCATGGAGAGCGCCGGGATGATGAAGATGGCCACCGGAGAGGGATTCCCCCTCCGACAGGGTGCCGGAACGGGTCTAGATTGGTTTTCGGTGGCTACAGAGGCTTGCGGCGGTGGAACTCCCGATCTAGGTTATGTTCTGGGGGTTTCTGTATATATAAGAGGTTTTGGCGTTGGGAACAAGTCAGGGGGTCTCCGAGGCGGCCACGAGGTAGGGGGGCGCGCCCAGGGGGTAGGGGGCGCCCCCACCCTCGTGGGTGCCTCGGGACTCTTCTGGTCCATCTCCGATGCTCCGTGGGCTTCTTCTGGTCCAAAAATAATCTCCGTCAAATTTCGGGTCAATTGGACTCCGTTTGGTTTTCCTTTTCTGCAATACTCAAAAACAAGGAAAAAACAGAAACTGGCACTGGGCTCTAGGTTAATAGGTTAGTCCCAAAAATCATATAAAATAGCATATAAATGCATATAAAACATCCTAGATGGATAATATAATAGCATGGAACAATAAAAAATTATAGATACGTTGGAGACGTATCAAGAGTGTGTCCACGTACCCTCGTAGACCGAAAGCGGAAGCGTTAAGTAACGCGGTTGATGTAGTCAAACGTCTTCGCGATCCAACCGATCAAGTACCGAACGCACGACACCTCCGCGATCTGCACACGTTCAGCTCAGTGACGTCCCACGAAATCCAGATCCAGCTGAGGCCGAGGGAGAGTTTCGTCAGCACGACGGCGTGGTGACGGTGATGATGAAGTTACCGGTGTAGGGCTTCGCCTAAACACTACGAAAAAATGACTGAGGTGGAAATCTGTGGAGGGGGGCACGACACACGGCAAAGAATCAACTTGGGTGTCTCTGGGGTGCCCCCCTGCCCCCATATATAAAGGAGCAAGGGGGAGGCCGGACGGCCCTCATAGGGCGCGCCCAAGGGGGGCAATCCTACTCCAAGTACGAGTTGGATCCCCCTTTCCTAGTCCAACTAGGAGAAGAAGGAAGGAGAGGGGAAAGAGAGGGAAGGAGGGGGTGCCGCCCCTCCCCCCAGTCCAATTCGGACTAGGCCCATGGGGGGCGCGCGGCCAGCCCTTGGATTCCCTTCTCTCTCTCTCCCCCCTATGCCCAATAAGGCCCATTACTTCTCCGGTGGTCCCGATAACCCTTCCGACACTCCGATATTTATCCGATGACCCCCGAAACTCATCCGGTGTCCGAATAACATCGTCCAATATATCATTCTTTATGTATTGACCATTTCGAGACTCCTCGTCATGTCCGTGATCACATCCGGGACTCAGAACTACCTTTGGTACATCAAATCACATAACTCATAATACATATCGTCATCGAACGTTAAGCGTGCGGACCCTACGGGTTTGAGAACTATGTAGACATGACCGAGACTCATCTCCGGTAAATAACCAATAGCGGAACCTGGATGCTCATATTGGTTCCTACATATTCTACGAAGATCTTTATCAGTCAAACCGCATAAAAACATACGTTGTTCCCTTTGTCATCGGTATGTTACTTGCCCGAGATTCGATCGTCGGTATCATCATACCTAGTTCAATCTCGTTACCGGCAAGTCTCTTTACTCGTTCCGTAGTGCATCATCCCGCAACTAACTCATTAGTTACATTGCTTGCAAGGCTTATAGTGATGTGCATTACCGAGAGGGCCCAGAGATATCTCTCCGACAATCGGAGTGACAAATCCTATTCTCGATCTATGCCAACTCAACAAGCACCATCGGAGACACCTGTAGAGCATATTTATAATCACCCAGTTACGTTGTGACTTTTGATAGCACACTAAGTGTTCCTCCCATATTCGGGAGTTGCATAATCTCATAGTCATAGGAACATGTATAAGTCATGAAGAAAGCAATAGCAATAAACTAAACGATCATAGTGCTAAGCTAACGGATGGGTCATGTCAATCACATCATTCTCTAATGATGTGATCCCGTTCATCAAATGACAACTCATGTCTATGGCTAGGAAACTTAACCATCTTTGATTAACGAGCTAGTCAAGTAGAGGCATACTAGTGACACTCTGTTTGGCTATGTATTCACACATGTACTAAGTTTCCGGTTTAATACAATTCTAGCATGAATAATAAACATTTATCATGATATAAGGAAATAAAATAATAACTTTATTATTGCCTCTAGCGCATATTTCCTTCAGTCTCCCACTTGCACTAGAGTCAATAATCTAGTTCACATCGCCATGTGATTTAACACCAATAGTTCACATCGTCATGTGACCAACACTCAAAGGGTTTACTAGAGTCAATAATCTAGTTCACATCGCTGTGTGATTAACACCCAAGAGTAATAAGGTGTGATCATGTTTTGCTTGTGACAGAAATTTAGTCAACGGGTCTGCCATATGTAGAGTTGTATGTATTTTGCAAATTTTCTATGTCTACAATGCTCTGCACGGAGCTACTCTAGCTAATTGCTCCCACTTTCAATATGTATCTAGATCGAGACTCAGAGTCATCCAGATCGGTGTCAAAGCTTGCATCGCGTAACTCTTTACGACGAACTCTTTATCACCTCCATAACGAGAAATATTTCCTTAGTCCTCTAAGGATAATTTTGACCGCTGTCCAGTGATCTACTCCTAGATCACTATTGTACTCCCTTGCCAAAATCATGCTAAGGTATACAATAGGTCTGGTACACAGCATATCATACTTTATAGAACCTATGACTGAGGCATAGGAAATGACTTTTCATTCTCTTTCTATTTTCTACCGTGGTTGGGATTTTGAGTCTTACTCAACTTCACACCTTGCAACATAGGCAAGAACTCCTTATTTGACTATTCCATTTTGAACTACTTCAAAATCTTGTCAAGGTATGTACTCATTGAAAAAAAATCTTATCAAGCGTCTTGATCTATCTCTATAGATCTTGATGCTCAATGTGTAAGCAGCTTCACCGAGGTCTTTCTTTGAAAAACTCCTTTCAAACACTCCTTTATGCTTTCCAGAAAATTCTACATCATTTCAGATCGACAATATGTCATCCACATATAATATCAGAAATGCTACAGAGCTCCCCCTCACTTTCTTGTAAATACAGGCTTCACCGCAAGTCTGTATAAAACTATATGCTTTGATCAACTCATCAAAGCATATATTCCAACCCTGAGATGCTTGCACCAGTCCATAGATGGATCGCTGGAGCTTGCACACTTTGTTAGCACCTTTAGGATTGACAAAACCTTCTTGTTGCATCATATAGAACTCTTCTTTAAGAAATCCATTCAGGAATGCAGTTTTGACATTCATTTGCCAGATTTCATAAAATGTGGCAATTGCTAACATGATTCGGATATCATCGGGCAAGTCAACCAAAGTCCACACTTTGTTCTTCATACATGGATCCCATCTCAGATTTCATGGCCTCAAGCCATTTTGCGGAATCTGGGCTCATCATTGCTTCCTCATAGTTCGCAGGTTCGTCATGGTCTAATAACATGACTTCCATAACAGGATTACCATACCACTCTAGTGCAGAACATACTCTGGTTGACCTACGAGGTTCGGTAGTAACTTGCTCAGAAGTTTCATGATCATCATCATTAACTTCCTCACTAATTGGTGTAGGCATCACTGGAACTGATTTCTGTGATGAACCATTTTCCAATTCGAGAGAAGGTACAATTACCTCATCAAGTTCTACTTTCCTCCCACTCACTTCTTTCGAGAGAAACTCCTTCTCTAGAAATGATCCATTCTTAGCAACAAAGATCTTGCCTTCGGATCTGTGATAGAAGGTGTACCCAACAGTTTCTTTTGGGTATCCTATGAAGACGCGCTTCTCCGATTTGGGTTTGAGCTTATTAGGCTGAAATTTTTCACATAAGCATCGCAGCCCCGAACTTTAAGAAACGACAGCTTAGGTTTCTTGCTAAACCATAGTTCATATGCTGTCATCTCAACGGATTTTTAGATGGTGCCCTATTTAATGTGAATGCAGTTGTCTCTAATGCATAACCCCAAAACGATAGTGGTAAATCGGTAAGAGACATCATAGATCGCACCATATCTAATAAAGTACGGTTACAACGTTCGGACACACCATTACGCTGTGGTGTTCCAGGTGGCAGAGTTGCGAAACTATTCCGCATTGTTTCAAATGAAGACCAAACTCGTAACTCAAATATTCACCTCCACGATCAGATTGTAGAAACTTTATTTTCTTGTTACGATGATTTTCCACTTCACCCTGAAATTCTTTATACTTTTCAAATGTTTCAGATTTATGTTTCATCTAGTAGATATATCCATATCTGCTCAAATCATCTGTGAAGGTCAGAAAATAACGATATCCGCCGCGAGCATCAACACTCATCGGACCGCATACATTAGTATGTATTATTTCCAATAAGTCAGTGGCTCGCTCCATTGTTCCGGAGAACGGAGTCTTAGTCATCTTGCCCATGAGGCATGATTTCCAAGCATCAAGTGATTCCAAAAGCCCATCAGCATGGTGTTTCTTCATGCGCTTTACACCAATATGACCTAAACGGCAGTGCCACAAATAAGTTGCACTATCATTATCAACTTTGCATCTTTTGGCATCAATATTATGAATATGTGTATCACTACGATCGAGATTCAATAAACCATTTATATTAAGTGTATGACCATAGAAGGTTTTATTCATGTAAACAGAACAACAATTATTCTTTGACTTAAATGAATAACGGTATTGCTATAAACATGATCCAATCATGTTCATGCTCAACGCAAACACCAAATAACATTTATTTTAGGTTCAACACTAATCTCAAAGGTAAAAGGAGTGTGCGATGGTGATCTTATCAACCTTGGAATCATTTCCAATACACATCGTCACCTCGTCCTTAACTAGTCTCTATTTATCTTGCAACTCCTATTTTCGAGTTACTACTTTTAGCAACTAAACCAGTATCAAATACCGAGGGTTGCTATAAACACTAGTAAAATACACATCAATAACATGTATATCAAATATACCTTTGTTCACTTTGCCATCCTTCTTATCTGCCAAGTATCTAGGACAGTTCCACTTCCAGTGACCATTTCCTTTGCAGTAGAAGCACTCAGTTTCAGGCTTGGGTCTAGCTTTGGGCTTTTTCATGGGAGTGGCAACTTGTTGCCATTCTTTTCGAAGTTCCCTTTCTTTCCCTTGCCCTTTTACTTGAAACTAGTGGTCTTGTCAATCATCAACATTTGATGCTTTTCTTGATTTCTACCTTCGTCGATTTCAGCATCACGATGAGCTCGGGAATCGTTTTCGTCATCCCTTGCATATTATAGTTCATCACGAAATTCTAGTAACTTGGTGATAGTGACTAGATAACTCTGTCAATCACTTATTTTATCTGGAAGATTAACTCCCACTTGATTCAAGCGATTGTAGTACTCAGACAATCTGAGCACATGCTCACTGGTTGAGCTATTCTCCTCCATCTTGTAGGCAAAGTACTTGTCAGAGGTCTCATACCTCTCAACTCGGGCATGAGTCTGAAATACCAATTTCAGCTCTTGGAACCTCATATATGCTCCGTGGCGTTTAAAACGTTTTTGAAGTCCCGGTTCTAAGCCGTAAAGCATGGCGCACTAAACTATCAAGTAGTTATCATACCGAGCTTGCCAAACATTCATAACGTCTGTTATCTGCTCCCGCAATAGGTCCGTCACCTAGTGGTGCATCAAGGACATAATTCTTCCGTGCAGCAATGAGGATAATTCTCAGATCACGGACCTAGTCCGCATCATTGCTACTATCATCTTTCAACATACTATTTCTCTAGGAACATATCAAAAAATAAACGGGGAGCTACATCGCGAGCTATTAACATAGATATGCAAGTACTATCAGGACTAAGTTCATGATAAATTAAAGTTCAATTAATCATATTACTTAAGAACTCCCACTTAGATAGACATCCCTCTAATCATCTAAGTGACCACGTGATCCAAATCAACTAAACCATGTCCGATCATCACGTGAGATGGAGTAGTTTTCAATGGTGAACATCACTATGTTGATCATATCTACTATATGATTCACTCTCGACCTTTCGGTCTCAGTGTTCCGAGGCCATATCTGCATATGCTAGGCTCGTCAAGTTTAACCCAAGTATTCTGCATGTGCAAAATTGGCTTGCACCCGTTGTATGTGAACGTAGAGCTTATCACAACCGGTCATCACGTGGTGTCTCAGCACAAAGAACTGTCGCAACGGTGCATACTCAGGGAGAACACTTATACCTTGAAGTTTAGTGAGAGATCATCTTATAATGCTACCGCCGAACTAAGCAAAATAAGATGCATAAAGGATAAACATCACATGCAATCAATATAAGTGATATGATATGGCCATCATCATCTTGTGCCTTTGATCTCCATCTCTAAAGCACCGTTATGATCACCATCATCACCGGCTTGACACCTTGATCTCCATTGAAGCATCGTTGTCGTCTCGCCAACTATTGATTCTACGACTATCGCTACCGCTTAGTGATAAAGTAAAGCAATTACATGGCGATTGCATTTCATACAATAAAGCGACAACCATATGGCTCCTCCAGTTGCCGATAACTATTACAAAACATGATCATCTCATACAACAAATTATATATCATCACGTCTTGACCATATCACATCACAGCAAGCCCTGCAAAAACAAGTTAGACGTCCTCTACTTTGTTGTTGCAGGTTTTACGTGGCTGCTACGGGCTTAGCAAGAACCGTTCTTACCTATGCATCAAAACCACAACGATTTTTCGTCAAGTGTGTTGTTTTAACCTTCAACAAGGACCGGGCGTAGTCACACTCGATTCAACTAAAGTTGGAGAAACAGACACCCACTAGCCACCTGTGTGCGAAGCACGGCGGTACAACCAGTCTCATGAACGCGGTCATGTAATGTCGGTCTAGGCCGCTTCATCCAACAGTACCACCGAATCAAAGTATGACATGCTGGTAAGCAGTATGACTATTATCGCCCACAACTCTTTGTGTTCTACTCGTGCATATAACATCTACGCATACACCTGGCTCAGATGCCACTGTTGGGGAACGCAGTATTTCAAAAATTTCCTGCGATCACGCAAGATCTATCTAGGAGATGCATAGCAACAAGAGGGGAGAGTGTGTCCACTTACCCTCGTAGACCGAAAGCGGAAGCGTTAAGTAATGCGGTCGATGTAGTCGAACGTCTTCGCGATCCAACCGATCAAGTACCGAACGCATGGCACCTCCGCGATCTGCACACGTTCAGCTCGGTGACGTCCCACGAACTCTAGATCTAGCTGAGGCCGAGGGAGAGTTTCGTCAGCACGACGGCATGGTGACGGTGATGACGAAGTTACCGATGCAGGGCTTCGCCTAAGCACTACGACAATATGACCGAAGTGGAAATCTGTGGAGGGGGGCACCGCACACGGCTAAGAATCAACTTGTGTGTCTCTGGGGTGCCCCCTGCCCCCATATATAAAGGAGCAAGGGGGAGGCCGGCCGGCCCTCATAGGGCGCGTCCAAGGGGGGCAATGTTGGGGAACGTAGCAGAAATTCAAAATTTTCTACGCATCACCAAGATCAATCTATGGAGTACTCTAGCAACGAGGGAAAGGGGAGTGCATCTACATACCCTTGTAGATCGCGAGCGGAAGCGTTCAAGAGAACGGGGTTGATGGAGTCGTACTCGTCGTGATCCAAATCACCGATGATCCTAGCGCCGAACGGACGGCACCTCCGCGTTCAACACACGTACGGAGCAGCGACGTCTCCTCCTTCTTGATCCAGCAAGGGGGGAGGAGAGGTTGATGGAGATCCAGCAGCATGACGGCGTGGTGGTGGAAGTAGCGGGATCCCGGCAGGGCTTCGCCAAGCGCAAGCGGGGAGGAAGAGGTGTCACGGGAGGGAGAGGGAGGCGCCAGGGCTT